>NC_081825.1:246436539-246456539 GCF_030867095.1 Alligator mississippiensis
GCACAGGCAGCCACTCCCACCCCTCAGGACACAGTATAGGCATCCACAAGTAAGAGGGGCAGGGGGTCAGTGAGCAGCAGAAATCCTGGTTTTCCATTTCCCATGGAAAAACAGAGAAAACCATGGATTTCCCCTTTTTATCAGAGAAAACACAGAATTCTCCTTTTAGTAGAAACCTGCAGATTCCCTGCTTTTGCTAAGAGCTCTGCAGGCTGTTTGAGCTCCAGCCTGTAAGAGCTGTTTGCAAACATGGCAGGAAACCTGCAACCTTGCCTCAAGGGGGAGGGAGAAGGGCAGGGCCTGATACTGTCAGTCACCGCTCCACTGAGTTCACCTTCACTCTTTGCTCCTGGAGCCTGAGGCAAGTGGGGCTTTCAGGGGGCTGGGGGCCCCTCTGGCAGGCCTAGGAGGGTTGCGAGTCATGGCTGGGCGGGCACCAGAAGGGCTGGGGGCAGCCAGGAGCCAGGCCTGGCCCCACGCGAGCAGGCAGCAGCAGTGGTGGAGCTGGTTCCATGCTGCTTCTGTTGCAGTTGCCTGCTGTTGGGGGCAGGGAGCTGCAAACTTGGGTCCATGGCCCCATAGCCCTGGCAGCTGGAGGCCCCCTCCAGCACAGCTGGGGGCAGGGGCTGTGGGTGAGGGCAAGAAGCATGAGTAGGATGGGGGGGCTGTTGTGGGGGCAGTGAGGGGCACCAGCAGGGCTAGGGGGCTTTAAATTTTAATAACGGCGTTGGGGTTTTTTAATCAGAGAATGTGCGATTTTTTTATCAGAGAAAACCAGGATCCCTGGTGATCAGGGAGCTGGAAGGGGGTGCGGGTGGCGGGGGCAGCGGGCCTGATCCGGGCCAGCAGGGAGGGAGGGATAGGTGGGGTGTTCACACTAAGGTGTAGCATAACACAAGCTGGGTAACACAGATCAAAGATAATTCTGCCCAAGAGTGGTGTAACTTTGAGCTGCATAAGGAGTGTTTAAGACTAGTTTCAGGTGTTAATGTGCAGACAATTCAGGGGTTTAGAGCTCCAGGAGCAACTCAAAATTGCTGTGTAACAAGGTACTAAAATGCACCGTCTGGGAAAGCCTTAGGGCCTTGTTGCATGGTAATTTTGGGTGGCTCCTGGAGCTCTTAACCCCTGGACTATCCACACATTAATGATTTAGAGTGGTGTCAAGCACTTGTTATGCAGCTCAAAGTTACGCCACTCCAGGGCAAGATCATCTCTGATCCGCACTACCCAGCTCCTGTTCCATGAAGGTGTAGCAACTCCCCACAGATGTGTTGCCGGAGTTGAAGTCCTTCAGTATCCCAAGATCTTTCACACCCCTGCCTGTAAAGCATGGATAGAAGCCTGTCCTGGTTTACTAGCCCTCTAGTGATAACTCACAGCTACAGCTCCTAATCCTGTCCCTGCTTACCAGGCCTCTAGTGGCCAATCACAGTGATGCTGGTGGGGGATAGTCAGAGGTTTCTAGACTAAGGGCGTGACTGCTCCAAGCTAGCACTACACCAATCAACAATTGTGTGGCTCACAGCATAAGGTGTAACAAGGCCTTAATAACGGTTTAGGCAGGCCTTCTAAAGTGTCCAATTTAATTAAAACCCCCCAGCATTAACCCCTTTTGAATCACTGTCTGAGATTGGAGCAAAAATTAATAAACAAATATGTTGTGAAATAAACAAAACTAATACATTAGAAAATATATTATGTAATTTATATTAAGAGTCAAACATTAAATCCCATAGGATGATTTTTGAATAAATATATATATCTAAGAACTTAAAATAATATTTTGCCTCTAATTATTCTTCCTATCCAGCTGCCCCTACCTCTCCCTACCTCCAATTGGGACATGACCTTAGTCAGAAAGTATCACAGATGCCAGTCAGTATTGCTCTAAGGATCAAACAACAGATGAATCCTTTTGTGAGTCATGTGGCCCGCTTTCCTTTACTCCAGAGAACAGAAGTCTTTTTTCCACAGCACACTCAGACCCTAGCAGTATGAGGAAACTAGTCTGCACTGAATCCAGTGCTACGAAACAATAGTGAAAATGCTATTGCCATGTCACTACATCAGAAAATGAAGCAATCTGTCCATTCTGCAAGAAATCTGTGCCTGCAGAAGCCTTTTCTGTATTTTATAATCTAACAAGTTATAAAAACACAAGCAAAACAGTTTTTGGGTTGTTTTGAAAAACTGGTAATGTTTGACTTCAACCTTTCTTTCAGAGCTATATCTGTTAATGGAACTTCTGACTCGTATTGGTACGTATTCCGAGAACACAGAAATCAATCTTCAATAGACCGTTGTATGGATTCTGCCAATAGTACACATTCTCTCTCTCAGTTCTTTCATTTGTACCTTTTCTGGGAAATTCTGTTCAGTTACTATAAGCCATAGGATTGGAGCGGAATATATAGTAACATTATAAATATTTTGTGATATGGAGGTGTTTGGTGACTTGGGAGTTGCAAACCAGTAAGATTTACTCTGGTGGCTAATAAATTGTTTGAAGTGATAATTAAAACAAGAACAGCTAAAACATCACAAAGAAATAGGGACAAATGAAACTACTTCTTCTACAAAGAAGTAGTCGCAAAAAGATTTTAAAGGGTTACCGGGAGGTCTGAGGGAAATGCTGCAAGGCTGCATGGAGCCGGCACACAGCTGGGTGGATGGCGGGGGGCATGGCAAGCACACAGCACAGCAGTGTAAAGCATAGGACAGTGAGGGAGGGGGCTGGATGCAGCAGATGGAGGCGAAGGGCAGGGAGAGAGAGACACGCGCACACACACACACACACACACACACACACACACTCTGTGGGTCAGGGCCTGGGAGGATGTGGGTCATGGCAAGCTGATAGTTATAGTAATGGGTCCCAATGTGAAAAAGTTTGAGAACCACTGATATAGGTTATAAGGTAGCGTTCCACATTTTTGGTTTTTACTGAATTTAACCAAATTACTTGATTTTCTATTGTGGTTATTTGTTTTTTTAGTGATTTACACCCATTTTTCATGCGCCCCCTGTACTTCCTGGGATCTGTGCAGCAGTGGGAGCTGCCACCCCTTTCTGTGCCCCCCCAGACAAGCTCCCACTCTATCCCTCTCCCCGCCCTGCGCTGGCTGGGCAGTGCCTGGTGGCGTGGGTGCAGGGGTCCCAAGGGGCTCTGTCCTCTCTGGCCCAGTGGCGCAGCAGAGGCTGGCCCCACCCCAGCCCCCCTGCTCTGGGCCCCCCAGGTGGTGTGGGAAGGCAGCCGGGGCCAGAGCCGGTGCTGGGCTGGGGGGCGATGAGTTCTTCCCTCCCCCCCCCCCCAATTCCTCTGCAGGCTTTCCCACCCAAGGGGGCATGTTCAGTGACGTCCTCCTTTTATCCCAATTTCAACCCATTTTTTCTGTTTGGAAGATAAACGCTGAAAAATTCCCAGAATTTTTTTTTTTTAAATAAAAACTGAAAATGCAGAACACTAGTTATAAGTTTGCTCTTACCTGAAACACAGTGTTCAAAAATATAGCGTTTAGTTCTGGTTACTCTATATCAGGGCTGTCCAATTGGTGGCTTGAGGGCTGCAAATGGCCTGCAAGAGTTTAATGTGCAGCCCCAGGCTCCTAAGTAGTCACTAGCTGGGGCTCTAGGCTCCCCACCTCCCCATCAGCTTTTGCTTCCTACTCTTGCCCCAGAGAGTGGGGTTGATGCAGCCCCCACTGCCAGGAGAACCATGGTATAGTGTAGAGGTAACGTGTGAGGGGAAGGTGAGGGGGACTGCCCATGTACCCAGAGCATGTGTATGTGGGGGTGGCAGAGGTGCCTGTGGCTTGCGCTAGTGTGGCCCCTGCTAATTTGCTTTGCATGGCATGTGAACTCTAGCCACTTAGAAGTTGGACAGCCCTGATCTATATAAAAAAGAGTACAGCAGGAAGAGGTTGTTAAAAAATGGGAAAGAATTATTTATAGCTTAAAAAACCTTTTGTATAAAACTAGTAACACTGAGATGTTTACTTTAGAGGAGACTAAAAAGAGGGGACATCAGAAAGGTAAGAGAGTTGGACAGAAGCTGAGTGCTTCTATTTATTGTCTCTCAGTGGAAGAACAAATGAAACTCAAAGAAATCAAAAGGCAATTTTAAAACTAATAATTACTATTACATACAACATAAAATTCAACTGTGATGCACACTGCTACAAAACAACAAGGCCAAAAAATTTACAAGATTAAAAATATTGGATATCTGTATACAAGTAATGATAATTTAGAAACAAATATATCAGCAAGCATTACGACAAAATGGATGAATTTTGAAGGGTGTGACAAGACTCCAAGGCAGTCAAGGCCTTAGACAAGGGTACAAACTCCCCACACTAACCTCTCCAGCCATGCTCCCTCACACCCAAATGCCCTTCAGATCCTCATCCCTTCTTACACTTCTAACACCACCAAGACTTAGTCTTTGTTATGAGGGTACAAACTCCTGTGGGGCAAGATACTATCAGATCATTATATATAGGGATAAAAAACCCTAACTTCAATAACTAGAAAAAACACTACAGCAGAACTGGGGAAGACTGAATGTAACACAATGTGTTTTAAATATTTATCACAGAATCATAGAAAATTAGGGTTAGAAGGTACCTCAGAAGGTCATCTAGTCCAACTCCCTGCTAAAAACAGGACCATCCTCAACTAGATCATTCCAGCCAGAGCTTTATTGAGCCAGGCCTTAAAATCCTCCAAGGATGGAGATTCCACCACATCTCTAGGTAATCCATTCCAGTGCTTCACCACCTTCCTAGTAAGAGAGAGTTTTTCCTAATATATAACCTAAACTTCCTTTGCTGCAATTTGAGACCATTGCTCCTTGCTCTGTAATCTGCCACCAGGGGTGGGCAAAATATGGCCTGAGAGCTGGATCCAGCCTGCGGAGGGACTTTGACCAGCCTGTAGTGGGTGTCTTGGACCCACCTGCTCCAGGCACCATCTGGCCTGTGGCACACATCCTGCTACCCCCTGGGCATGCAGTGGGGCTAGGGTGGCTCCTTCCAGTTGTCCCCACTGGCCCTAGCCCCATGGAGATTGGCGGGGACACACGGGCACAGCCCTGACCTAGGCCTTCCCCACACTTGCTTTGGACCTGCCAGTGGCATACTGAACCAGCTCCAGACCAGCCAGTGACAGACCAACTGGGGGTGGGGTGGGTGGGTGGGCGTGTGCTGGCTAGAGAGGCTGGGGTGCCTCCTGTGTTTTGTATGTAGCCCACCCGCCCACTCAGCAGGCTGAGGGCTTCTTTTGCTGTTCTGGCCGGAAATTCTGGCCGCCACCCCTCCTGTCATGGCTGGTGTGCTGCACGGCTAATTCTCCTGCAGAAGTGCTGTGGGGTGGGAGGTTGGGCCCTGCACAGGCTGATTTGCCTCAGTACCCATACCCTGCTCAGATCATCTGGTGGCGGGAGGGGGGGAAGCACAAATGCAGGCATTGTCTCCCAGGCACAAGAGACCCATGGGACATCACTGAGACCAGCAGGGACCTGTGCGCACAGCCCCGACCCCATCCTGTGCCTGCTCTGGACTGGCCCACCCACAATGAGCAGCAAGGGCAGTAACAGCACCCTGGCAGAAGCTGCTGCTGGGTGCACGGGAAAACTTGCTGCCCTCGCCTTGCTGCTGCCAGGCCTTCCTTGCTGTGGTCACCCAGAGGCTGCCTGGCAGCTCTTCTCTGCTGTCATCGCTGCCTCTGCACCTGCACTGCCTCTGGGTCAGCCAGTGGGGCAGCGGTGGCAGTGGAAAGGAGCCACAGGGCATTAAGGGTGCAGGCTCTAGGCAGCCCTAGGAAGAAAGGCCCAGCAGCAGCCAGAGCAGTTGTTTTTCCCTTGCACCCAGCAACAGCTTCTGCCTTGCCAGCACCACTCATCATGGGTGGGCCAGACTGAAGCAGGTGCAGGGCAGGCCCTGTCTGTGTACGCAGGTTCCAGGCTGGACTAAGGGTGGTTTGCTCTGGCCAGGCAGGTTTGGAGCGTGCTCAGGGTGGTCCAAGGCTGGGAATGGGGCTGTGCACTTGGCTACCGGCTGGTCCAGAACTGGCCCACTTTGGCCAGGGTGAGTTCCAAGTGGGCGTGGGGTAGGCCAGGGACAGGTGCTCAGCTGCTGCATATGGCCTGCAAGGGTGGCAGGGAGGCGCTGTGGGGCCCATGGGCTCTGGGTTTGGTAAGCTGTTGCGGGGGGAGAGGGGATTGGGGGTGCTGACTAGCCGGCAACAGCTCCCCAAAATTACCTATGTGGCCCATGTCCCCAAATAATTACCCACTTCTGATCTAGCTCCATACTCTTTTTAACCATCCTTTAGATAGTTGAAGGCTGCTATCAAATCCCCCCATAGTTTTCTTATGTTCACTAAATAAGCCCAGTTCCCTCAGCCTCAGCTCAGATGTCATGTGCCCCAGCCCCCTCACCATTTTCACTGCCCTCTGCTGGACTCTCTCCAAACTTGCTTACATCCTTTCTGTAGTAAGAGGCCCAAAACTGGGCACACCAGTGCAGAAGCGAGGGGAATAATTACTTCTCTTGATCTGCTGGCAACACTTCTACTAATGCAGCCCAATATGCTGTTAGCCTTCTTAAAAACAAGGGCACACTGCTGACTTGTATCCATCTAACTGTCCACTGTAACCACCATGTTCTTTTCTGCAGAGCTGCTGCTTAGCCAGTTGGTCCCAAATTCTTCCGTCCGAAGTGCAAGACTTTGTACTTTTCTTTGTTGAACCTCATGAGATTTCTTTTAGTCTGATCCTCCAATTTGCCAAGGTCCCTCTGAATCCTAGCCCTACTCTCCAGGGTATCTACTACTCCCCCCACCTTGGTGTCATCTGCAAACTTGTTGAGGGTGCAATCCATCCCATCTTTCAGATCATTAATGAAGAGATTGAACAAAACTGGCCTGAGGACCAACCCCTGAGGCACTCTACTTGATACCGGCTGCCAACTAGACATTGAGCCATTGATTACTACTCCTTGAACCTGATGATCCAGCCAGCTTTCTGTCCATTCATCCAATCCATACTTCCTTAGCTTGCTTGTGACAATATTGTGAGAGACATCCACAGAGCTAGGCATATCATCATAGAAGGCAATCAAGTTGTCAGGCATGACCTGCCCTTGGCAAATCCAGCTCTTTCTTAAAGATGCCCTTTCCAATCATCTGGGACCTTCCTTGATTGCCACAAGTTTTCAAAGATAATGGCTAGCAGCTCAATAGTCACATCAGCAAACTTCCTCAGCACCTTTGGATACGCTGCATCTGGTCCCATGGACTTGTACACATCTAGCTTTTCTAATTAGTCCGTAACATGTTGCTTCACCACCGAGGGCTGCTGACCTTCTCCCCCGCAAAAAACTCCTAACACTTCACTCTCACTGTTGGCAAGGGTTTACTTTATAGTCCACAGCTGGTTCCAGTGGTAAGCAGGAATTGTCACTACAGCAAATTTCTCTGTGTCCTCAGAGGTCTGAGCTTCTCTGTTGCCCTCAGCGGTTGCCTCTACCTTACTGCTCCAGGCTTTTCTGCTGCAATCCCCATGTGGCAGAATCCCCCTGTACAGGCTGGCAGGCACTCAGAGAGGCATACACAAGCACATGCAGCTTGCTGGAGTCCACTGAGCCTGCTGGCGTGAAGCCCCAGAGACTGGAGACAGTCTGCCATGAGGCCCCATCACAGGACAGAAAACATGATGCTTCTATGTATCAGCCAAACTTTAAGCATTTGGTTTAGAAAAATAACTTTTGTATGGGCAAGTTATTCTTTAACTGTCTACTGCAGGGTTCCTTGTGAGGACTACTCTCTGAACAGTGCTGAATGTCTATTGTCAGACACATGCAAAGATGAATCCAGGATTTTTAAAAGTGGGGTATAGGAGCAGCAACTGACTTTAAAGGGTGGCTGCACTCCCTTGATCCTATCTTCCCCCTTCCACTAAGGTGGTCAGACTGTGCCATAGGAGCAAAAGTAAGGGGCTTAAGTCCCTGAAGTAGGTAAGAATCTCTCCCCGCCACAGATTTCGATACCTGCTCCCTTCCCCTCTGTGCTCAGCAGCACCTCCCCTTCCCTGGCCTCCCAAATTACCCTTCACCCTCTACTTATGCCTCTGGGTGCAGGGAGAACCACCCACTGCTTTTTACTTCTGCCTGGGTGCTGTTACTGCCCTTGCTGCTCATTGTGGGTGGGCCAGTCCAGAGCAGGCACAGGACGGGGTCGGGGCTGTGCGCACAGGTCCCTGCTGGTCTCAGTGATGTCCCATGGGTCTCTTGTGCCTGGGAGACAATGCCTGCATTTGTGCTCCCCCCCCCTCCTGCCCCCAGATTATTTGAGCAGGGTATGGGTCCTGAGGCAAATCAGCCTGTGAAGGGCCCAACCTCCCACCCCACAGCACTTCTGCAGGAGAATTAGCCGTGCGGCACACCGGCCATGACGGGAGGGGTGGCGGCCTAGCTGAGGCTGAAAGGAGTGGCTGCATTGGGAACCAGGCTCAGACAGGTATAGAGATAGTAGCTGGTGCATTTCGCCCTTCCTTCTGGCAGGGAGCACCTGGGAAGACTGGGCAGGGAGGGGAAAATGCCCACTGCTGCTGTTCCCCCACTGCCCCTGGGCCAGCAGCAGAGGGCAGGGGAAGGGATGAGTGGGAAGAGAAGGGAGGTATGGCTGAGTATGAGGGGAAAGGGAATGGATGATGTGAGCGAGAAGATGGTATTCTTACTTGCTTGTGGGATGTTCCCCAGCTGCTTCTCCTACTGCATAGTGTGAAAGGGGGGTGCAGTGGTGACCACTGCATTTCCTTTGGATCCACCCATGGATAAATGATATTATAGGAGGAAACAATGGTTGGATTGCTAGGGTACTGCAACTCATGCAGACTAGTATTATCTAATTATTTCCTTATGATTCTCCCATCTACTTGTATCTTTATGGGGTCTCTTATCTTACACTTAGATTGTAATCTTTTTGGGACAACAACCGCCTCCCTGTTTCTTTATGGCGAGTACCATAATTGGGATCTGATCTATGGTGGGAGCTCTGGATAAAGGATGTGTACAGATATTTATTTCTAACAGAAGAAATTTCTACCAGCAGTTAAGCCAGGGAGAAGTATATAAATGTTCACTCTCCTGGAAGTAATTCAGCTCTGGTTGTTGCTGGGTTATTTTTTTCCTGGAGTTGTCATTTTTGCTCCATAAGAAAAAGACTGGATTTCTATATACTTTTGGTTTCTACCAGGAGAAGAGTGATTCTCCCAGTAGAAATTGAATGTCTGTATCCAGCCAAAATCTTTTTGATACAAGTCTCCCTTTGCATTCCCCTCTTTAAAAGGAGAGAGACTATAGACAAAACATTCAAGAAGCTGAATGAAGACAATGCTTATGTCTATACTTTTATACAATACTGTACCATAGGGATAAAGGACAAAGCTTAGTCTCTTTGAGACTGTGGAATGAATTCTCCTAGGAGGACTTTATTTCCTTCTCCAAGTGCAGGGCACAATCCTTTTACCTTGTCTTCAGAGAACTATATATACAAAGACTTTACGTGAGTGTATGTTACATATCACTAGAAACACAAACACAAACTTAACCTATAATAGCCAGGAGTAAAACTGCATATACTTCTCCCCAATTAGACAGAACAAAAGAATAAATGAACCTTCATTCTACCTAATACAGAACATCCCGCCTATTACAAATTTGAAAATAACCTGAAGATTTTTGTTTGGGGGGAGAGGAGAAGGGGAGGGGGTTGACCTCAGGGAACATTAACCACACTTGAAGGCAGTCTGATCTTTAATCAAAACAGTCTATAGTCAAAGATCTTCAGTGAAATCAATGCATGCTATCTGCACTGTGGATATTTTTTCCCTAGTGTTGCTAACTCTGTATTTAAAAAGTATAATTCAGCTAAAAGAAAAAATAGGGGAAAATCCTACTCATGAATATCTATTTCTTTAATGTTTTGAACATCTCTGGTAAAAATTAAGATCAAAATAGAATTCCTAGATTTTCAAACTGTCACACTGTAGTAGTTTTACCAATCTTGTTCTGTACAATTTATGGGACAACCCAAACATTTTGACAGCTTTATCATCAAGTAATAGACTTCCTTTTAGAAAACTCCAGTTATTAGTATATTTATTTGACTCTAATACAAGGTTCTTTTTCCCATTCAAAATGAGGAAAACAAAGCCTTGTCTTGTAATCAAGTATCAAGTAAAATTACACCACCTGCAGTCAGAAGAAGTAGCAGGAACCCACTTGGTAAATCTTAAGGTGGCACGGGACCCAGAGCTGGAGCACCCAGAACCACGGTACATGGTGGCAGGGGGAGGAAAAGTGGCCAGTGGGGCAGGCAGTGAGGTAGGACAATGGCAGGGGTATCAGGCAGTGGGTACAAGTGGCAGAGTGGCAGGCAGAAGGTGAGTCACAGGCACAAAGGGGAAAGTGGCTGGGGTCAGGCTGCCTCCCCCCTTCCCTCAACTGCTTTTCCCTCTGTTGCAGCAGTGGGGGGAAGGGATAATGAATTTAAGATGAGCTTCCAATATTTGGAAAATTATAAATCTAATTACTGGGGGGGGTCATCTTAAATTAAAACTCATCCTGGATTTGGGTATCATATATCTATGTCAACCTTCCACAGAATTGTCTCTTAGATATTCTTTACTGTAAGTTTAAATCTACTACCTTGTTTTTGTAAGTACACACATACATAGAACACATTTTAGGTGTTACATCTAATTATGTTTACACCAGTAGCACTCAATCTTTCTGGCCACATGGGCTACATGAGTGGGGCATGGCCAGTCTATGGGTGGGATCTGATGCAGAATCAGTACACAGAGCCAGCCTCATACACTGAATGGGAAGCACAGACTAAACCACATACTGGGTCTACACCAAGAATGCTCAACCTCTGGATGGCATGGTACCACAGGCTAGCCACAATGTCTTAATGTGTCAGAAAATTTGGTGATGGGGGAGTGGAGGCAGCAATTGCTGCTGCCCTCCTGCCAATTTTCCAGATCTGTGGGGAGCCCTGTAGGCCAGTGGAGCCCTGTAGGCCATAGCATACTAGATAAGTGTGTGGAGATGGCCCAGGACCTGATCTGGACATAGAGGTAGGTGCTAGCTAGAGGCAATCTAGCTGTGTGGAGCCATAATCTGCTAGCATGAAGTCCTGAGTTGGGGGGTGCTAAGTGAAGGTGGTCTGGAGTCTGGGCCTGGGATCTGATCCAGCCCATGGACATGCCCCATGCCACTCATCCAGCCCCCTGCACAAAAAAGTTGAGCACTACTGGTCTATGCAACAATTTTAAAAGCTTATTAGTAGGAACTGAGGTCAGGTATCAATACATTAGAGATACAGGACCTCCATTTAACCCAGGAGGTGCACAGCCCCACCAGGGGAGACGCTTTGTTGGAACTGGTCCTGGCTACCTGCTGAGGGGTCTGCGGGTGCTCGACCACCTGAGCGACAGCGATCATCACCTGCTGAAATTCACCATCCAGCGCAAGGTGGCAAAGGCCTGCAGCAAAGCAGCAGCCCTGAACTTCAGGAGGGCAGATTTCAATGAGGTAAGATGAATAGTCAGGGAGGCACTGAGGTTCCAAAGGGGAGGGGAGTTGGGTGTCCAGGAAGCGTGGTTGTTCCTTAAGGAGACGATCCTCCAAGCCCAAAGGGAGGTAATCCCAATGCAGATGAAAGGGGGCAATAGGGCGCAAAAGCCCCCATGGCTCACCAAAAGCATACGGAAAAGTCTCCTAGCTAAAAAGGAGGTGTACACCCAATGGACGGGAGGGGCCATCACCAGGGAAGACTATACCTCGGTTGCTCGGGGCTGTAGGGGGGCGGTCAGGAAGGCCAAGGCAGAGATGGAACTGGGACTAGCTACTCAGATCAAAGATAACAACAAGTCCTTTTTTAAATACATAGGAGGTAAAAAGAAGGTACCGGGTAACGTGGGGCCTCTGCAGGACACGCTAGGAAATCTGGTCATCACACCAGATGACAAAGCTAACCTATTGAACAATTTCTTTGCCTCCATTTTTCTGAGCAGGTACTGGGTCACCCCCGCCCCCCCACCGGGACCCCCGTAGGTCCCAGGAGAGGCACACCCAGGCCTAGGATCAGTGAGGACCTAGTCAGGGAACTTCTGGAGGGACTGGATGTATTTAAATCAGCAGGTCCTGATGATCTCCACCCCAGAGTGCTGAGGGAATTAGCAGAGGTGATTGCGGGATCGCTGGCACGGCTTTACGAGCATTCATGGTGCTTTGGAGAGGTGCCAGAGGATTGGAAAAGGGGCAATGTGGTTCCCATTTTCAAAAAAGGGAGGAAGGAGGACCCAGGAAACTATAGGCCAGTCAGTCTTACCTCGGTCCTGGGGAAGCTTTTTGAGAGAGTTATCCTGGCACATTCCTGCGAGGGAGATTATGTTTAGGGGCAACCAACACGGGTTCATTAGAGGCAGGTCCTGTCAGACCAACCTGGTGGCCTTCTATGACCAGGTCACAAAATCCTTAGACGCAGGTGTAGCAGTGGATGTAGTCTTTTTGGACTTTAGGAAGGCCTTCGACACTGTCTCTCACCCCATTCTCATGAAAAACTAAGGGACTGTGGCGTCAACACCTACACAGTCAAATGGGTCACTAATTGGCTGGAGGGCCACACCGAGAGAGTGGTGGTGGATGGGTCATTTTCAACCTGGAGGGATGTGGGCAGTGGGGTTCCACAGGGTTCAGTCCTCGGGCCTGTACCGTTCAACATCTTCATCAGCTACTTGGACGGAGGTGTAAAAAGCACCCTGTTCAAATTTGCAGACGACACTAAGATGCGGGGGGAAGTGGGCATGCTAGAAGGGAGGAATAGGCTGCAATCAGACGTAGACAGGTTACAGGGGTGGGCAGATGAGAACAGGATGGGTTTCAACAATGACAATTGCAAGGTGCTGCACCTGGGGAGGAAGAACCAGCAGCATACCTACAGGCTGGAGAACTCCCTTCTCGTCAGTGCAGAGGCAGAAAAGGATCTTTGAGTCATTATTGATGCCAAAATGAACATGGGCCGACAGTGTGGGGACGCAGTCAGGAAGGCCAACCGTACCTTGTCATGCATCCACAGATGCATCTCAAGCAGGTCCAAGGAGGTGATCCTCCCCCTCTATGTGACACTGGTGAGGCCTCAGTTGGAGTACTGTGTCTAGTTCTGGGCACCGCACTTCAGGAGGGATGTGGACAACATGGAGAGGGTCCAGAGGAGGGTCACCCACATGATCAGGGGGCAAGAGGGCAGGCCCTATGAGGAGAGGCTAAGGGACCTGAACCTGTTCACCTTCCACAAGAGAAGGCTGAGGCAGGATCTAATGGCCATTTACAAACTAGTCAGAGGGGACCAGAAGGCATTGGGGGAGTCCCTGTTCCCCCGAGCGTTACCAGGAGTGACTAGAAATAATGGTCACAAGCTGGCAGAGGGTAGATTCAGACTAGATATCAGGAGGCGCTACTTCACTGTCAGGGCGGCTAGGATCTGGAACCAACTTCCAAGAGAAGTGGTGCTGGCTTTTACCCTGGGGATCTTTTAAGAGGAGGCTGGAGGAACACCTTGCCGGGGTCATTTGACCCCAGTACTCTTTCCTGCCATGGCAGAGGGTCGGACTTGATGATCTGCTCAGGTCCCTTCTGACCCTACCAACTATGAAACTATTAAAGCTCTTTTTTTAAAGCAAAGGCACACTGTGATATTTTAAACCTGTTGTATTGTAAAATTTGTTTTACATGTAATTATAACCTATTTGGGGAAAACAGAATTTTGTTGCAGTTAGGAAAAATTTGAAAAATGTGCTAAAGACTACATTAACACACTGCAAGGGAGTACAAGTTAGTTTACTTACCCAAATCCAAGACAACTTCAAACATTAGCTGAGGGAAAACCAGCTGCGGTGGAACAGGAGAATTTCCCTCCACTCCATGAGGCTGCCTGAGACTTGCAGGGGTTAAGGCAAGGCTTCTTCTCCCTCCCTCTTGTGGCAGCTGCTGAAGCAATCAGTAGCTGGGAAGGGGGAAGGCTGTTGATGGTCAAAAAGCCCCCACCACAGGGGCTTTCCCTCCCCCCACATGCCGTGTAGACCCTTGTAAGGGGGGCATGGATGTCTGTTCCCCTTCCCCCTTCCTATGGACGAATGGAAGCAGGCAGAAAACAGGCTAAGGAGCACAGGGGCAAGGCAGTCCCTGCTCCACTGAGCACAGACAGCATAGCACAGGACTGCCAAGCATCCTGGGATGCTCTAGGACTGTGAGGTAACTTGAACCAGGAAGGGATCTGGGACAGAAGTTCCATAAACTGGTTTGATCTAAATCAGGCCTGATACTACAATCCAACCAGGTTTATTTTAAACCGGTTTTAGTCATTTTGAAAGCAGTTTATGTGCACTAAACTTCTGTTCTGTTACAGGTTTAAACCAGTTTCCAATCACTTAATGTGTAACTTCTGTCCCTAGCCTGTGAGTCTATTATGCTCCCCTAGGTCACGACAAGAAACAACTAATGCAATGCTTTTATTTATCCCCCACATACACAAGTTTTTGTGCCAATGCTTATCCATTTTTCTGTTCAGACATCAATCCTACTTTTCTTTTTTTGTCAAGTTCATACACTTGGCTTCTTCAGTTCTTCCCTTATCTTGGCACCTGCCCTCATTCATTTTACTTTGCTCCTACAATTTCCTTCAGCTTTGGAACAAAAGTTAGGATTTACAAAGGAGTCTGAAGATTATAGAAAACTATGATCTTCCATGGAAGCTGGAGAGTTTGGGGGTGAGGGGAGAAGTCTCCTTCATTTGTTGATGGTTGTGGAATCTCCATCCTTGGAGGAGCCTTGGCTGGGATGATCTAGTTGGGGATGGTCTTGCTTTGAGCAGTGGGCTGGACTAGATGACCTCCTCAGATCCCTTCCAACCCTAATCTTCTATGATTCCATGATTCATATCCTTATCCCTCCGGGAACATTTTTTGGCTCAGCTGCCTCTAGCAGTATCTGATGCAGCAGTACAATGAAGGTGATTTTTGACCAGTCCCACAGCTAGTTATTTTGGAAGTAACTCATGTGACATAGTTAAAATGTCACTTCTTCCTAGGCTCTTCCCAAGATATGCTTATTCTGCTGTGACCCAGGTGATTAGAGCAGAGGTTGGCAACTTTTTCTAAATGGACCAAATGTTTGCAACTCAGTGACCACTGTGGGCCCCCAGTCCAGTGCTCCCAAAAACCATGGTGTACAATGATTTGGACCAACTAATTCAATATTGGGGTAAAGCAGAAGCTGCAAATTGGAGGCAGTGAAAAAAACAGTGCTCCACACAAAGGTGTTGCCAATGCTGCAACAGGTAACTTGCCAACCACTAATAATGGTCAGAAAAGATCCAATGGCTGGATAGCAGCAGGGGATTGGTGCATCAATAATAGAATGTGGAATGGTTCTGAATTTTGTGGGCCGTCTCTGTGCAGATCCAGAGTGCAGGCTGTAGGCTGCCAACCTTTGCATTAGAGGGAAGAAAGTGAGTAGCAGTCATACGGCCTTCATGTGACTGATGCAGCTGAGCTAGTTACAGTTTAAGTGGATTTGGTCTGTACCTACATATGCTACACCCATGCATATGACACAAGGGAAAACAGCAGTCCTAAAGACTTTGCATTGTATGCACCTTTGGCATGTACACGTTTTTAATCTTCCTAACAGCTATGCTGCTGTGAATTTGGGATAGCTCCCTCCAGCAGTGATCAGGCTATATGTTTGCAAATATTTGTCTGTTTTGTATACTAAAGTACAGTGAACCTCAATAAGAACTGGAAGGTCCCCTTCAAATTAGTGAATATGACTAATTACAAGTACATAAATATACACGAAGCAAGCAAGCAAAAACAGTGCATCAGAATATATTTTATTTTGACATTTTAGTTTAAATAACTTGGTATTTCAGTTTCATAATATACTAAATGTCTTATGAAAACACTGACAAATGAGCCTACACTAAATACTTTCTCTATAATACATACAAAAAAAATTGGAGAAGTGGCAAATCAAGATAATTCCGTTTTATGACATTATACTGTGGTTGATCTGCCTTTTGTATCCAGGGATAAACTGGTTTCATATCAGACATTTTATAATTTGTCATGTAATATTTGCATATAACTTACAAGAAAAGTAATACTTCTCAGCAGACTGATGATCCTACACCTAGTTTTTCCTTTCTCTCTCAGTTTGTACTGTTGGACTGATGTTATTTAGGTAACCCAACTTCACAGGTGTGTGAACATGAAATGTACCAATAAAATTTCATTTTTTCTTTTTTTTGGATCAGAAGCAGAGAGGCTCTACCTGGGTTGAAAATGATTCTCCTGCTTTTCAGAGACATCTCCTCCCATCCTACTCATGGAATCTCTACTTTGCTGTTGCCTGAGGAAGAATGTTGCACAGATCCATGCATGTTCCAGACAGTTTAGAGCAAGGGTGGGCAAAATATGGATCTTGCCAACTAAATGATTGTATCCAGCCTGTGGATGCCCCCACAACACTCCTGCTCCAACCCGGGGCAGCCTACGCTACACTCCCAGCCCATGCCCACTGGTGGCACTGCCCTGGCCCCAGCCACAGTACATAACTTTCAGCGAGGCTGATCCCACTGCTTCTGCTGCTTTCAGTGAGGCTGATCCCACCTGGGTACTGCTTAGCTCTCACCATGTCCAGTGGATCCTCCTCTTCCTCCTGCCCCTGTTGCACCACTCTGGGCAGCAGGTAGCATGCTGAAGCAGCCATGGAGACATGCCTAGCCAGGCAGAGTGGAAGCTGCAGCTGAGCCCCAACACGTGGGGCTCGAGTTCCCAGCCACTTTCCACCCATTCTACCTGCCTGAAGTGATGAGCAGCCACCTGTGCTGCTGTATGTGCTGCTGGGGCTGGGGACAGGGTGGTCCCGTTGGTAGGCACAAGGTGGGTGAGGGTGTAGTGCAGGTGCAGGCTGCCCTGGACAGGAGTGCAGACTCAGCCCCATGCAAAACATGGCAGGGGACAGCTGCAGGGTGGATGGAGGGGGCATGCACCTGCACTGCACCACCTGGGCAAGTTCTGCTGCATGCGACCCCACCCCTGGCTGGCTAGTATGTGGGCAGCCCCGCTACAGACAGGTGCACGTCTTCCCCCCTCCCCATATATACAAGAATAAGACTTTATTTTGAGATGTTATGCAATCACCTCTATATATACTACTCAAAACCCCCATAAATTAGGACAAAATCGTTTTTTGAAATAAAATGAAAATGTTATAATAGATGTTTATTTCTTGTATTATGTATTTGGTATATGATTTTTTAAATCTATAATTTGTTAAAATGATGTCTTCTGAAAGACTGTACATGTGTGGCCCTTGACAGCCAAAACTTAAGTGGTCTACCAGCTGAAATAAATGCTCCCACGTGGTTTAGAGGCACCTCATGAGAACTGATTGGCTGCTCTGAGAGGAGCAGCAGAAGCCAAATGGTTTTGTAGGTAAGGCATTTACATGGCTGGAGTGACGTTATATTTCCAAAACAGCAGTCCTGTCCCTGGGTAATCCCAGTATGGATAGGCTCTCAATGAAAGGTCTGATATACCCCTGGATACAAAAGGCAGATCAACCACAGTGCCTTGTCAGTGAATAAAAGGCAATGATATTCATTTTCCACTTCTCAGATTTTCAGTTCTTCAGGTTGCAAACGGTGGGATGTTTGGATCCCAGCAATGGAAGAAGAATGAACTTATACTGGATGAGTTAATACTACAATTGCCAAGTAAACAGCACACCTTTCTGACACAGAAATCCATACCTCTTTTTATATGTGCATAAATAAATATGGTGTCCTGATCATACCAATTCAAATGGACAGTTTTTAAGATACTATTTATCTGGGTTTAGATTGTCCTTCATCCTTTTCTAGAGAAGGGAGTTAAAATTATTCTTTTATAAAAGTGCCCTGATGAACAGAAGAGTCAACTCTCTTTTCTTCTCTCACTCTCTAGCCAAATTTATAGAAAATTGAAACAACTTCAACAAGATGAGAGGCTGAAGGGGACAGTGGTTGGGGGAGGCAGAGGCCAGGCCAAAGAGGCATCCACCCAAGACTACCCTAAAGGTCAGTAGTTAGGCCACCACTGTGCAGTACATTGAGATTCAAATGCAAGAAGATGTTCAGAAGAGACGTTTTAGATCATGTAATCACCGTGAAAAGGTTTAAAAAAAAACAACTCGAGGGTGGGGGAATCTCTACCACCTCCCCCACACTGTATTTAGTATGATGAGCAGAAACTCAGTGAAGGAGCACGTTTTGCCACCCTACTCCCTCCCCTGGCCAGGCGCCTTCAGGGCAGGATTGGCAGCTGTGGCAGGGGCTCAGAGCACTGTCCAGGGGGTCAGCAGTGGCAGCTCCTGGCGATGCGGGACTCCTGGCTGTGGGTGCTATGGTACGTGGTTGAGAATCACTGATCTACATAACAGGATTTGAACCCATATCTTCCACCTTCTAAAAGAATACCCTAACCACTAGGTTAAAGGGTATTCTGGCTCAGAATTCTTCCTGCTGTAGCTATTCCACTTTTCATGGAATATTTAAACATTCACTGTGGCAGAAAGAGAACACACAAGACAGAATAATTTTGATGCAAAGGGGGACAACCCTCAGTTCCAGTTCCTGCTTTTCTGAATACTTATAAAATAATGTAATAAAATATTGTTTAACTGGTTTAAGCATGAAATTTAGCATAGTTGCTCAGCACTGTCCAGTCAAGGGCGCTTACGGACCTTCCCAAAAGCAGACACTTAGGCAGTCAAGGAACTTTAATGCAAGAAACTTAGACACACATAGAATTTTGGTACCATGGTAAGCACTGAGGAATTCAATTTTCAACTTATTGTAGGCATATACATACCAAAGTCCCTTGATGGATATAGTATCAAGCCTGTAAAGGATGAGGTGATCTGCTCAAATGTTATCAACCTGATCACTCTTTTTCTGTTTTGTCAGTTACATTTGCCTTATTAGCATGATTGTAACAAGGGGTTGTGACAATTAGAGGCCTGAGCAAATGTTCTTTGAGACTGACTTGGGGGGCGGGGGAGAGGGAAGTTCTTTGGAGGGAAGTTCCAACACACTGACAAATAAATCTATCAAAGTTACAGTCAACAGAAGCAGTATCACACCTGTGAAAGGATAACAGGTTTTGAGTTTGCTTGAGTGGAAGCATTAGAGGAAGAACCAAGTTTTTACAAAGCTGTTCACAGCATCCCCAAAGAACTCAAAACTGACAAGAGACTGAGAACTGGCATACAAGGCTCCTTTGCAGAAACCAACTGCTTAGAGCTTGTTAAAATTCTGCCTTGTTGAATCCCAGGGCAATAGATCTTTGGAGAATATGTATGCTCTTCCCAGGGCTTTTATGCACCTTAGTAAACAGAACACACATATGCCGTATAAAGTGTTCTAGATACGTAAACTTTAAGCATTATTATTCATTGCAAGATAACGTTCCACCAGGACAATGCAGTGTTGGAAAATGTGAGTTATTATTATGTGCGTGGTCTGTATTATGCAGAAATAGGCAAATCAGTTTCCAAAGCTGACAAACTTCCCCTTCTCTTCCAAAGAAAAGATTTAAGTGGAATTGAAGGAGTCCCCAGTCTTATCTTCCTACAAAGTCACTGTTACCCCGCACCCAAATAAAATCAAGAAAAAAGCAAAGCAAACCCCCAAAACAAAGACACAAGTTGGTGGTCATCTATGAGTAGGGAAACACATTCAGCTGAAGATGTTTGAGAATACTCTTAGTGGAAGACACTGAGAAAGTCAGTAAATTCAGTATGTTTCCTATTGTATTCACATGCTTTTTCCAGACTGTAGGCCTACATCTCCACAGTTTTTTCAAAAGGAGGCAACATATATTTTAC